>NW_020290615.1:0-42893 GCF_003184585.1 Aspergillus saccharolyticus JOP 1030-1
CCCCCAAAGATACACTCTTTCAGATGACCCAGCAACTAATCAATCACCAACGGGAAACCCACAAAAAAGGTTTCTCATCCCCCTAACAATAATCCACTACACCACCCTCCTCACGCAACTCCACTCCACCAACCCCACCCTGCACGGCTTCCTCCCGACCATTTTGAAAGAAATCTACCTCGCGACCAGCGTGCTCCTCCTGACGCTCTCATCCTTTAAGCTTTTAATCGCGGTGTATGAGGATGAGGATGGGTTAGCGTATTATTATACTAGTGAAGGGGCAGGGGGTGGGGGCGTGGGATCCCGGTATCAGGTTCACAGCACGACGCAGAGGAGAGGACGTTCCGCAGCGGGGGTGCTGTCCGCTTCCCGCTCGTCTAACCACTTTAGTCCCACGGGAGGGCGATCCCGTTCGAGGCGGTTGGAGCAGCACAGGAGGAGTGTTGTCGGTGGTCGTAGTGGTGGTAGTGGTGGTGGAGGGGGAGGAGGAGACGGTGATACGATAGAGGAGGAGCCGATTCTCAAGCACGCGCAGCAACCTCAATCATTCCTCGGGATTCGAAAGGATGTGCGGATTCAAGTAACGAGTGAGGTGGTGATTGAGTTGGAGGAGCGGGGGGTTGGTGGTGACAGTGATGGGGTTGGGAGGTGTAGTAACAGTAGTGGTGGGGATGATGGAGATCGGAAAAGGAGGAGTCGAAGGGGGTAGGAATCGTGCACCGTCTGGGCAAGGACATCATCCTCATGGACTTACCCCAGAAAGAACGTGCGGTCTTTGAATGGTGGGGGTGTTCAGGGCCGGGGGGTCTTGTGTCTGAGTTACCCGGTGATGAGGACTTGGAGTCACGAGACTCGACTTCTTCAGATTCAGCATTCGTTCTACATGCACTACCAGGCCGAGAATGCATATTAATTCCATTGAATATCAAGCAGCATTCAAGCTCAACCACAAGTGAAGTATGATACATTTGAGCCATACCAATGCTAGGAAACTCTTTTGGATCCCCAACAGAGACTGTACCACACGGTAAAGAAGCCCCAGACGAGTTGCTGGTTTTGACCTGCAAAGGAAGAAGATACATGGCAAGTACAATACACACGCAACGGATCCGGCACAGGAATCAAAAATTCGAAAGTGCAGAGATGACAGCCAACGCCAAATTGTTACAAGCTGGGCTAATTCTCAGTAATTCAACTCCCCGCTACCGGCTCCACCGACTGCATCGAGATCTTCATAGCTCTTCAGACTGCGGCCCTGAACAGCTTCCCGCGGACCCATGCCTTGTTGCGGCCCACTGGCATCAGGAAAGCCGCCAGCTCCCATCATAGCAGCCGCAGCAGGATGACCGGAAGGAATACTGGCGGGCAGACGGCCTCCCGCTCCGTACATGGCAGACATACCACGAATTGGGCTCAGGCGGCCATTGCCACCTGCTGGTCGGTGACCCCGTCGATCGTACGGTCCGGTGCGGTTGTTGTAGCGACCACCACCACGACGCACAACCCCAGGTTGGTGCAGGACATGACCATCAGCAGAAACCATACCAGTTCCGCTCCAGGAAGGATTGCTGACACCCATAAATCCGGGCAAGCCAGAGCCAGGAAGACCTTGAAACCCTGGGGGCACACTACCGCTGCCTGCGAAATGCGCCGGCATCGATGCCAGGCTGAATCCACGGGGAGTACCTGCCTGCCCTTGTCCAGTGCTCAAGGGGAAATGACCGTTACTGTTTGCATCGGAGCGAGAAGGCGCGATACGAGCAGGATCAAGCACGTAGGCATTGACCAAAGCAAGCTGCGAGTTATTAGTAAAGTCCTGCGCCCCGCCCCCCGGATGAAAAGAACTTACGTCGTTGCGAATGTTTTCATACCATTCGGTGTGGCGCTTCTCAACGTGCTTGCGCCAGAAGTGATCCGCCTTGAACAGCTTCGTACACTCGGGAACCTTGCATCGATATTTAGACTCATCCTCCTGCTTCATGTATTTACTCAGCTCCTCCTCCAGAGCCTCCTCCACTGGCTTGCCGCCCAGCTTCACAATATCGACATTCTCAGGCTCAAGAATTTGCAGGAGCTTATCCTCGAAGGTTCTGACCCAGTTGAAGGCTCGCTGAAGCTGTTGTTCGGATTTAGAGCTGAATCTTTGTGACCGCCTTTCTTCCGCCGCTGGAGGCTGTTCCTCGCCCTCTTCACTTGCCTCTTTCTTTTTGACGGGGAATGGCTGTCCGAGCGCGCTAGCCCGAGCCACGGCTTTCGATTGTGTTGTAAGTCCAGCACGCGGCCGACGAAGATGTCCACCAGGGCATTTTCGGGCAAGCTCGTGGACCGAGTCACACTCGAAGACGCAGAAGAAGCAGAAGTTATAGACTCTCCGGAGATATTCCACCATCAAGTCCAATTTCTTCTTCTTGGCCAGGAGCTCCTCATCATCCACTTCGTCATCTTCCCATCCCTCCCGCTCCTCTCCTTCTTCAGCTTCTCCTTCATCCATGTCATCGGCGTCGTAGTCGGACTTCCTTTTCTTGACGCTGACGGGTCCGGTCACAGGGGGCTGTAGCCATCCTTTACCGCGCAAATCCTCCACTCTTTCCTCAATCCGCGTGTACCCGTCCGTATTGGCTCCCATCTCGGCGTCCAATTTGGAAACCAGCCGTCTCGCCAGCTCCAAGTCCCGAGAAATACGTTCAGGGGATGAAAACAGGTCCCATAGAGCCTTCTTCCGGGGCTGCGAGGGTGGTACATGAACACCAACATGGCAAACAAAGTCTCCGTGCACTGGGTCGTGGATTGTTTCGTCGTTGATAAGTCCAAGGGCCTTTTCAGCGGCCGAGACGGTCACAGTTCCGTTGCTATCCGGGTCCATTTCTTCGCCTTCCTCCTCGCGCCCATCGCCTCTTTCAACAACGGGAACGTCAGCAGCTGGGTGAAGCATGATCCAACCCATGCGATGATATTTCTTGGAAGGGTTGGGATCGCTTAGACTAAGCCATTTGAAGCCACCCGCTCCGTCCCCCAGGTGGTTTGAGCAGAATTCTTCAATGTTCGCGCGACTCACGTTGGGGGCCAGAGTCTTGATCAGCAGGGCTGACTGGGATAGCGCCTCGTCGCGCAAATCACCACCTCTGGCTGGGAGCAAATCCAAGACACCCAATGTCTCCCCAACAGCAGTGGTTTCACCCTCTTCCTTCTCGATCACCCCGCCGGCGCCATCACTCTCACTTTTATAGATGCCTTCCAAGGTAAACTCATCAAAAAGGCCATTATCAAGGTCGCTCTCCCACTGCTGGTAAGCGCCCATTCGGAAGTCCATCAATCGACGACGAAGAGGCTCTCGTACTTCCGGGACATACCGCTCCCTAAACCATTCCTCGTTGCGATGATGATTGACGAAGGTGCGGGCCATCTTCGCCTGGAGGTCAACTTTGTAGGAATCGTAAGCCGCCTGGATTTGTGCCCGCTCTCTGTCTCGGTCTTCGCGAGCTTCCCGTTCTCCCTTGACGCGGTCTGACGGACGCCGGCCACCGTGCTTAGCGCGTTCTTTCTCCTCTTTAATAGCTTGTTCCGCCCTCCACCATTCCGCGAACCAATTGAACCCAACTTGGAAATCCAGATTGAGGGGGTTAGGCAAAGGATTAGTGGGAATCGGACGCTTGCCGGAGTCTTGGCCCGGAACATAACGATCGATGTTGGCGACATTGGGGGATGGCGCAGAGCGACGGTCATCGCGCTCGCGAGCGGCATGCTCACGAGCCGCACCATAATAATCGTCCCGCGACGCGCGACGATCGGCGGGTTCGTAGCGATCGATCATAGCAGGTGAACGAGAGCGACCGCGCCCCCGACGACGGTCCTGCGAAACTAACAATTCGTTGGTGTTAATCATAGGCCTTATGAGCAAACGAACGACGAGAGACTTTCTACCTACCAGGTGATCTGCGGCGATACGAATCTACCGATGGCCGAGTGGCATAAGGATCGCCCCCATCACGGCTTCTCCCAGGGGAGTCAAAGCTGTCATATGAGTCCATCACAATGATACCCCAAGAGGATGTTGGGGTGTCCGAGATTGAAAGTCACTTCGAGTAGATGGTCAGTTTCCGACTGGCAATGTGTGGGTGACTCGCGCGTCGGTCCGAAGGGAGGACAGTGAATAAGCTAGGTTTCGACACCATCTATTAGAGCATGTCCTTCATCTGCAAGATTGTGTCTCAAGGGCGGGACAATGATAATAATGATGACGACGATGATGTCTGGAAGTAACAGGGTGGGTAATGAAATGATGAGGACGAGGTTGTAGGCCAAACTCTGGCCAAGGCTCGAGAGATAGGCATCTTCTTTTAAAAGAGACAAAAACGAGCCCGAAAGTAAAGAGAAAGAAGCAGGGCGCTCACGCGAGCCAGACAAAGATTTAGACGAAAAGGGAGCAGAAGATAGACAAGAGCACAAAAGGGTCTCGAGAGCCGATGATGGCGCGACGATGAGAATTGGATAAGCTTAGAGAGAAAATGGCAGGCACAAGTGATGGAAATGATGTGAATCGAAACTTGATAGAGATTTGACAAGAATTGATGAGGTTGAGCGAAGGGCAGGGGGGGGGGAAGGCGAAAGACAAAGGCGACTGGGGGAGGAGAGGCTTTTGACTGGAGCACGATAAGAGAAAGGCAAGGCAGGCGACCTACAAGAGAAGCCTTGAAAGTGAGAAGATCTGAAGATTCACTTGAGAAAGAAAGCGAATTGGCGCAAACACACGTTCACACGTTTGAGCCGAAAGTGAATATCAGATGGAACGAGATAAGCAAACTCGCAACAGAGCTGAATAGTGGTGCGGGTCAATCGGTGGGTGTGGGGGGGGAGGGATGGAAGAAGAAGAGGAAGAAGGGGGGAGAGGAGAGAAAGAAAGAGAGACACGAACGCAGTGAATTGAGGCTGGATGGCCACTGGGAACGGCCACTAGGCCGGATAAAGACTAGCGCGTTCAGGACCTGGGACCGCGCCGCTTTAGATAGAACCATAGAGATCATATATCACAATACTTACTGTACATTTACTCCGTAGAGGTAAGGTAGGTATCAATCACCCGTCCTTCGCAAAGCATTTCTATTTGCACTCAATCCATTGTCACTCTAACCCTTCCCTCTATCTCTTTCAGATCCAGAGATCAAAGCAGTATCCAATTTAGATCAGACAAAAAGGTGGGATATAAATGGCATATTTGTACATAGCTAACAAAATGGGAATCATCCGTGGAAAAAAATCACAACCCGGATCAAACACCGGACTTGATCGAACCGTCGGGTGGTGTTGGTGAGGAGAACCGAGCTGAGTCCGCGAGACAGACCTGGATATGAAGTGACTGGGCAGAGCGTGCCAGCTGTGTTTGTATCAACTGCTTCCAAGCCAGCCACCGCGCACTACTCTTATGACCACCCGCTGATCCCATGCCCACACCGCACCGAGGCAAGATTAAGTGGAATAGCAGGTTTGCTTCAAGGGAATTTTAAGCCATCCATGACGGTCGCAAAACACCAAACTTGACAATAACATTGAGGTACCCGTCGACGGAACTTGGTCGTGAAGCACTGCCCTCCACTGTAAGAATTTAGACCTCCAATGGAAAGACGCCGGGTCATGTCGCATCAGCAGGGGCATGAACAACATAACCCTTCATAAATCGGAACCCGTTTCCCGTCCCGAAAGGAAGAGAATAACAAAACATAATCATCTCACACATGCAACCCTGACAGGCTGAACATCATCAGATGTAAGGGGTGGTAGTAATAATACTTCGTGCCAGCATAACGATATAAACAAACATAAGTGTAGAGGTGACGTGACGAAGAATATGGGTAGAAGGAGGCAATAAACAGAAATAATGGTATGAACGTGAATAGTCGCACATCGCTGGTGATTCAAGCGAAGGGGTTGTAAAAAATAGCACAACAAAACAGATAATCAAAAACCATCCGTAAATCCATGAATGTGATTAAAGGGGCGCATCAGCAGGTAGCCCGAAACGAGAATCTGTTCAACCGTCTTCATCAGACAGCTCAGCAGATTCGTTCTCGCTCTCCTCGGCACTTGTGCTCGCTTTGGCAGTGACAGTCTTGACCTTCTTGGGATTGACAATCTCATCGTTGACGTCGCTTGACTTGCGCTTCTGCGCCGAAGGAGACGTAGTTCCCAGCGCTTTCGAAGCATTGCTGTCCACATTCTCCTGGCCCGAGGGCACACTGCCGGAGGATTGCTTCTTCTCCATTGCAGCGACCTCATCCGCCGTTAAGAACCGTCCACCAGGGCCTCTGGGGCGACGCATGGCATGGTTGTGGCGCGACTCATGCAAGTAAGGCTTTCGTCCCTTCGAGGTCAACCGCAATTGCTCTTCCAGCTTCTGTCGGGCCACGCGGCGCTTCAATATGCGATGGAATTGCTTCGCGTTCACATACAAAGGAGACTCGTCCGCACCACCGGCCACCATATCCGGAGAAGCTTGGCTCTGCTGAATTTGCGGCGGAGGCGGGGCCACCATGGCCGGCGGCACGGAAGGTCGGCCAACGTGGTTGAGGACCGGCTGAGCACTGGGGACATGAGGGCTTCCCACATGGCTCATCCGACGCTGCTGTAGCTGCGCATTCTGCGACATCTGCACTTGAGGTCCCATGGAGGCCATCTGACCGGATATTTGGGGCGGAGACCGAGGATGCCGATCGCTCTTCACCTGAACTCCCGCCATGCGTGGGGATCCCCGAGGGCCAGGTCCCATTTGACCTGGCATGGAGTCTTGGTGAATCGGGTAGAATGGGCCCGATGCTGCGGCCGTCGCCATGGCCGCCGCCTGGGTCGGGGAGATTCCATACGTTTGCGGCATCGCAGCAGCGACACCGTACGGTTGAGAAAAGTTCATCTGCTGATGTACTGGCCCAGGAGCATTTTGCGGCTGTTGATAGTGCGATTGTGAGGGAACGATGGGGGAAGCCTGATGTGTAGGATGAGCTTGTTGCATATGTGCCTGGGGGTTAGTGGGAGAGGTCATTGACCCTACAGCAGGTCCTGCGTTCGGGGGTGCTGTCTGGTAAGGGGCAGCGATGTGAGACGGAGCGTGGGCATGCTGCCCGTGGGGTTGTTGGTATTGCGGAGGGTATTCCATGATGAAGTCGCGACAAGGTCGCCGCACTTCCAATCAGTGAGGTTTGATCGAACGCCCTGGCTGCCAGGAACCAGATAGTCAAGACCAATGATACTACAAAGACGAGCCGGTTGACACAGAGCTCGGTTGTCTGAGACCAGGTTGGTAATGCTCAAGGCACGATGATAGGTCGTGAAGCAACAGTTGCACTTAAGAAGATTACGGTCGTGCACAGAAAAATAAAGGCAGCCGCAAATAGTCTGTGGGCGTGAGTGGTGATTCGACGAGCTAAAAGCGAAGGTCTGCGGATTCTTGTTATAGTGTCAGCATGAAGCGCAGCACCAGTCGGTCACTGGATACAGAGTGGGTGGGGGGGGTGGGTGTTGTGGGAATATGGGGTGAGAGAAAGGCGCTTGCACCTGGGCGCGTACCTCCGCTTTTGTTTTGCCAATACACTTGCTCCAAACTCGGAAGGTCGACAAGAGTGACCGGGCAAGGTTGGACGCTCGTTTGCCAAATCTTCCCAAGCGACTTTCTCCGGCGATTCAGTGTCTTTTGTGGAAATCTCTTTTTTTTTACGTTCTGCTCCGAGTGTAACGTGGTTGGGCTTCGATGCAGTGAACCAGGGTGTCCTCGATAAGATGTTGCACTTGATGCGTTGTCAGACAAAGCGCAATCGCTTTTTGGTGATAGCGCACAGGTATATCTCCAACACAACAAAAATAAATGCTACGCAGTATAATGAGACGACAACTGGCAAGCTACCTCGGTCGAAGCTGCGCCGTCTTCAGAGTCAGTCGGACTGCTTGCTTGGCCACGTCCGTCTGAGGCGGTGCTAGCAGCGTACTAGGTAGGTAGTCAGCTACTCAGTTGTCACGACCCGGCAGTGCGGGCTTGAGGCTAGTCCACGGGTCCCCGGAACTATAATGCGGCCTGGGAGGCGCTGATGTCAGGATGCGCCTGAAGGGAGGCTTGCACGGGCTTTTCTCAGCTACAGCAGACAATTAGCATCATTCATCTCCACCAAGCAAGATTTCAGCTTTTTTGATTTGTGTGCTGTCATCCAGGGTAGGAGTGTCAGGGTTGAAGGGGGCGTGGTGGGGAGAAAGGAGGGGAAGGCAAGAAGACCGTGGCGCCTTAGTCCATTCAGGGCTGAAGGATGTATGCGTTGGCAAGCGGGATTATGATGCAGCCGGTGACATACCTTGTTAGCTGCAACGCACTCGCCAGCCGAGACAAGGGGGAGTAATCTTCGTATTTTTTTGGGCAAGCCAGGCAAGCCAGTATCAAAGTACGTGAACTGAGGTCAAGGCTAGACTTCAGTTCGTGATGACGGAGATATGATTCGCGTCTAATGAGAAAGGTGACAATGTTAGAGATATCAGATCAGAGAAACGATGGAGAGCAGGGATTGACGCGTGGTGATTGGAGCTTGACGGGCGGCGGGGGGGCGAGCAGCAGGTGAAACACAACAGAAAGCATCGCAATCTAGACAAGCATGACACGATCGCGGATCAAAGGAGACTTGGCAAATTGGGCCAACGGCAGCAAAGAAAGTACTTTCAGGAACATGTAAACAAAATAAAACGTCCAGGCTTTTGGTTTCTGTTTTGCATGTTCTCCAGAGGGTGTGGGAGTGTGAGGGATCACAGGTCGGTCGCGCCGTATGGTAAGTCGCGATCGCAGCGGAGGGCAGAAACAGAAAACAACAACACGCCTCTGCCTCGTGGTTTGAAACAAGGTTAATTACCTTTAGCAGCAATTATTCTCCGCGGGAAGGGAGAAGGTTCCAATGCAGCGCAACACAGGAAAATAAAATAAAAATAAAAATAAAAAAACAGAAATAGACAAAGTCAAGTCAATGATTTGTCGGAGATTGAACTGTCACGAGGGGAGGGATCTGGATTGATTCGCGGGGAGTTCGCGCTTCCAAGAAGAAAGGCGGACAGCAGCTGCTTGGTAGGTTGCTAGCACTTCTCTCTCACGTTCTGTTCTCTCACTCTCTCTCTGTCTCTGCGGTGGCTGCCGCTGATGTCAGTCCGGCCCGGGAATGATCCGCTTGAGTCAAACGCGCCAAACATCATGGGAAACCCACCCTTCCCCGGGAAGAATCAGGAAGTATGACAGAGCGCCAAGCCTTTGCCTTGTTCGAAGAAATACCAAACGGGGAATGCAATCAAGCGCAGAAGGATCAGACTGATGATGGTGGTGGAGGCTTGACTGATGAACAAATCATTATGGTTGGGGCTTTGATAGGAAATGCCGGCAGTGAGATGCATGGCGGTTGGAGAAACAACAACCTGGCTGTGCCGCTTGTACACTCTCACTTACACAACACGGGCGCGGGCGGGGGAAAGGGAGATTGGGGGGGGGCCAAGTCTCGGAGATGAAGAAGGAGGGAGGGTGCAACCGGATTGGGCGCCAACCAGATTAAAGTGATGCAATCAAAGGCGACGAGAGAGAAATAAGATCATCACAATGCAAAAGCAAATGTGAGCCAGGGGGAGGGAGGGAGGATGGAGAATAGGTTTTGGGAAATAAAAAGAAACAATATTGGAATTGAATTGTAGACAGACAAAAGAGTGATAGTGTTCACGTACCTTAGATGGTGATTTGGTAACAACCTTGGTTGTGACAGAAGAGAGACAGGGTAAAGTGATCAATCACAAGAGACTGACAGATGGGGAGGTGGAAAGGGCAAACGACGATTGGGTTGGACAAGAACCAGATGGGTTTGATTGATCTTGAAAGCCAACCCAAGCAAGGCCCAAGCAGGAAGAGCGAGTAGGAAAAAAGGAAGAAAGGAAGAAAAAATGAGGTGGGAAACCAATGGGCGTTCAATGCGTTCAATGGTCTCAAGGAGCTCTGTGCGGGCAGGACAAGAACAGTCCAACTGGGGGGGTTGACTGGATTCCCTTGGGAGGGACACGCAAGGACTGGAGAGGTTGGATGACCAACGAGAGTGAGCAGAGAGAGAAAGCCGCAGCGAGAGGAAGGGGCGAGCGATGGGGCATTTGTACCGGCCGCAGTTGCGAAGGGGAGCTGACTGGCTCGGTAGCTTCGTCGACTTTCCAACCTTTCCAACAAAGGTCGCCTCCAGGGTTTTTCGCTCCATCGGGCTTAGTTTTCACCTCTCCGGCCTGTCTTAGGTAAGGCGGACCGTCACTGACCGTCATGGTATGGTAAGATCTTATATCTCCCAACCACCTCCACCACCACCTCCCCAAAGGTTTCAAGCTTTGGGATGAGGGGTGCAATCGCGGCAACAAATATGACTTATATCATTTAAATTACTATGGTTCAATCCCTGCGATCATCTCTCTTTTCAATCTCCTCCTCACTATCCTATCCTCAAATAACACAGAAACACAGAGAGTCGCCCAGGAACAGGGATGCTTCGCTGCCCAGTCCGCAGAGCATCCGGCCATCCCGAATGCTCATTTTGTGACCCTCATTCAAGGTGTGACCCAACCCGGGCCAAGTCTCCCCTCGGGACGCGAACACAGCTGTAAGACCGAGGATGGTGGCCGACCTTCGATTTCACCAGCCACCGGTCCTGGAACAATAGGCAGTAACTTAGCTATCAACCGCCGATCCATCTCATGTCTTTCTCTGGGACCAGCGCCGTGCCTCTCTCTCTCTCTCTCTGAGACAATTGTTCTCTGGTTGAGAATTACGCACCATGTGTGACTCTGGTTATACAGTACTCGAGCTGATTGTGTCAAGCCACTAACTACTTACTGTAAATGTAGGCACTAGGCACTACCTTAGCCAGAACGTGCTTCCTGCACCATGCGACTTGGGCTTGAAGTCACACTGATTGTCCTCTTGTAAGCGCGGCCGTTTTCTTGCTTTTCTTACCGTACGCCGCACGGTTGTGTAGTCTGCCACAGGCCAGTGCGTAAACGTCAGCGGAGTTCATCGAAAGCCGTGGCCAATCTCGGTTATATCTCCCCTTCAGGCAAGACACCTCGGAAAATAATGATCATAGAAATTGCGAGCACGAGCACCTGAATTGCTCTCTATCTATTCCAGCAGGTTCAGACTACGCGCGCGCATCATGACTCGAAATGTACTCTGTAGGTGTTCTATTTTTGTGACAACCCGCCTCTGTACGGAGTAATTTATCCTCTTTCTTTTTGCCTTTCCATGACTAGCGCTCGCCCAAGCGCTGAATCACATTCTAATCTAATTTTCGACTCGACCATGGTCCGCTATCGCATGTTGGGGTTACACACCCAAATATCGGACAATGAACTGTGAAGACAGCAGCTCTCTAGGCGCTCTTTTGTCATCTAAATCACTCCATAACTTAGTTGTTGTGGAGGAATCAATGGAGTCATGTGATTGTCCTCATACTTCGGTCCATGTCGAACGGTACAATTGATGGCTTTCGCTTGGAAGAAGAACCAACCATGGGAAATTGAAGATCTATGGTGCTGCTGGAATCATATCGTAGACTGGGCAGGCTCTGTGTGCAGTTGGCGTAATGTCTACATCCGATCAGAATATGAATCATAATCTGGGTCTGGTTGTCCTGTAACAGAAGGTCCTCCGATCACAAAATATATACATCCGCTCTGACACGAGGCTCAAGTCTCACTCGCGAAAGATCAGGCCCAATCCCGTGACTGAGCACTTAAACACATTTTTTTTTTTCACAAAGCATCATAAACCATGTTAGCCAGCTTTATCATACTCTGCATACTGGGGTTTCATGTCAAGTTCATGTTAATTGTGATTACCCATGGGATGGCAGGGTGTGGATTTGCTGGGCTGGTCTGTTCTTTACACCACGTGTGAAGTTTGACCGCCTGCCGTACCCCTACAGCGAGCAGCGCCTACTCTGTTAGCTTCAACGGACCTGAACAAAGAACCTACAACAAGGGTACGACAACATTTTAGACCCACAGATATTCTTAGATATAGGCGATATGTGCATGCTTGCCTGAGAAACTGCACTTCGAAATCACGAGGATTTTTGCTATTTATTTATTATGTCTAAGACACGTACTGTCCGACCTCGTATCATGGCTGGGATCCGAG
Organism: Aspergillus saccharolyticus JOP 1030-1; assembly: GCF_003184585.1. Taxonomy (NCBI): domain Eukaryota; kingdom Fungi; phylum Ascomycota; class Eurotiomycetes; order Eurotiales; family Aspergillaceae; genus Aspergillus; species Aspergillus saccharolyticus. The sequence goes on from NW_020290615.1 coordinate 12,170, forward strand.
AATTGACGCTTCCTACAAAGTACTGTCCAGGTAACTACGTTGATGATAAGTTACTCCCAGTCTGTACGGATTTTAAAAAGCAAGAGGCATGCACAGAAGCTCTGGCCATGTGACGTCAGAGCACTTGTAGGCGGCAGTCCCCGACTTCCCGCCACACCGCTCTTCTTTGTCGCAAATCCAGCTGTTTTCATGGGTAAACAAACCATCAGACTACCTCCCCGTCGCGCTTGTCAAAGCTCACTTCCATCGTGACTGGATGTATTCCGCTGGCATGGATCGTCGAGTCTTGAACTTTCCGCTTGGCTGGGAGTGTAACCCACATTCGCGAGAAAGCGCTGGGCCGAAGGACAGACCGAGCGCTGCGGAGGGTTCCACTAACCAATCTTCCGGGATGCAATACACTCACATACCATCACCTCTGGTCGCACGAGCATGGCCTAACCGATTTGATCTGTGCTGCTGCCTTTGGATAGAGGGATGCCGTAGAGCATCTATCCTTATTGAATTGCCCTTCAACTGATCGGACCGCAATGTGGATTGTTGGATCAACAGACCATATTAGCAAGCGATACCACCTGATTTCATAGTTCGTTCGACGCGATAAGAGGTGGGCTCTGCTTGGAATCTACCCGGTACATCACCTGCTTCAATGCTTTGATCCAGTTCATGGCAGCGTACCTGTAGGTATTTGAGTCCTATAAATCACACCTTATGCCTCCGCTGCCGCCTCACGTGGTTGAGGATCGATCTAATTAACTTTTCGCCAACATCGTGTTCTGAAACTGCCGTGCATCCGGGTTGATGGCTATTCTCCCCCAAGCGCGGGGTGGCGGCAACTGTTGGCTTAACTCGATCCTCGCAGGGGCAAGATAACATGATCACTAGACCTTGCCTTTCGTGCGTCCGTTCGACCGGATCGACTTCGTCCTTGGAGGCACTTGCTTGTCATACGCGCAGTCGGAAGACACGAAATGTGGCCGCACCGAAGAATGGTAACCTTTGATATTACCGTGGATTCAGCTTGATCGCAGGGATGAGCTTCTATGCCTGAAACGCACAAGAATCGAATCAACCCGGGGATGTCGAAACATGTCAGAGGCACCGGGCGGTTTATGAGCATGTGCTCAGGTTGACAGACAGAGAAAGGATGGATGCCGAACTGTCAAATTTCGAAATTTTGTCTTTCTGAAACCACATTGATCCAACATCATGGGACCTCTGTGACGGTTTTCTTGCCCCTTGTGCTACGCAGGTGATTTCAAGCACAATCGTCTGTCATGCAATTGGAGAACTGCAGTACGGATGCAATGAATCAAAACTTAGTGATATGGGTTGTTGATACAAGTTCACCTGTTGTCTTGGGAAATCTGTGGTCGCAATAGGCAATGGCGCCCGGGCTTACCTGCGATGATGTCCCGTTGCGTATCCTGTACCGGAAATGACTGCCATATTTATCGACTTTGCATATTACTCCTTTGTGGACTGACTACACCCGGGAGAGCTGAGGTACCAGTGACAAACGAATCGAATTGACTCTCCAGGGCCAGCTCATGGTGCTGACTTACGCAGTGAATACTAACCGCAGCCTCTATCTCATAAGAAGCATCAAGAGAAGATACTTACACATGATCGTATCATCAGACTCGAAACAATTGCGTCGCACGATTAAGACTCGGGCTGAGCAGTAGCTGGCAACTCCTGACATTTGTAAGCGTGAGAGGCAGCGAAAGGACGGGCATCAGAGTTTCGCCCGCAATCCACACTGATTGAAACGTGTGCATGCCACCGTGTGCATTGATAGGATGGTTCTGGATATGACGCTTTCAAGGAGCGGTCTATTGGCCGTCCGGCCCTGGATCAGGTGTTGCTTGATGTGCTGGTCCCGCCCCGAACTGTTCGCTAGATAATGATATGCTACACTCCAGATACCGGGCCTTTGATGATTCGAGTCTCCGCCCATGTTGAACTACAATTCGGTAAGATACAGAGGACCACAGAATGTTCACATGAGCAGTAGTGATACTACCTCATTAATCAACACGGAAGAATGTTCCAGACTGTGAGGTTATGTACGCTTCAGAGTTTCTTGTGTGATATCCTTCAAACTCTCTGCGTACCTTCAAATCTTCTCTTCCGGTAAGGGTTCCTCCTGCGAGGTGCTTACGTCTCCCCAGTGCTTCTGGCTAAATGCATGATGATCAGAAGGGGGAAACTCAATCACCAAAGAAAAAAAGACCGACACATCAGGCTTATTGCCGCACAGCGTCTGGAGTGGACAATGATGATCCCAATCGTGGACGAAAGGACGGTCATGAAGACTCTACCGCGATGATCCCACAACTCCAAAATTACCCATGACGCAAAGTATTCGTTCCAAGCAGCCTTCGAATCGAGTTACCCTGACACTACAGAGCCTTTCGTTGAAGAAAGTACCTCCGCTCGAGCAGATGTAACACCGTGATATACTTCAGGCGCCCGCTATGAGCGACATCAGCAGGGTGACATCCACCACTGAGTCGTGGGGGTCACCAATATATGTTTACATAAGTGACTACTACGTTGACTGAGGAGAAGGGTTGTCCTTATTGGACAGTGATATGAATTGATCAACCTGGTAGATACCAACAACCTCCGTTGCCTATCTGTCCATCTCTTACAGGTTCGAGGAACCAGTCCACAGCATCCTGCCAACTGTACATGCAGCCTTCGCGCAAACCTTTTTACAAATGAAGTAGTCCTGGACGGTTGACGGGAAGAGTACCTTTTCATATGACTTTTCAACCTCAGTGTCCGCAAACATGAGCGCCTGAATTTGAGGCAGCAGATAAAAGGTGAGCCAGAAGTGCATGAGTCTGATTATTTAATTACGAATTACGTGGTCGGGGCCGGGCCCAGAATACCTGTATCGAGCATGTTTGAAACACTTGGATGAGAAGAGATAGTCTTTTCTCATATTCGCTTTCCTCAACGCTTGGGAAGAGACGCCAGTTCTTCAGACTGGACTCCGCGTAAAGGTTGACTCGTATGACCTACACCTAACAGAGCCAGCAGTAATGCCTAATTGCCGTTGAAAGTAGAGGCAGCCGGTCTGAGTCAGTTTTACCCCTCGAGAAATCCAGTGTTGATTGACACTATTGCATGTCCAGTCTGCCTTACTGCCCCACTGCCTCACTACGGCGACAAGATAATATTGGAGGGCTTGAAGAGTAGATGCTTACTTTACGCCTCGTTTCATCAAGTGAGAAAACGCCAGCCTGACCCCGCAGTAGTCTCACTGGGGGCAGGGTCGTGTGGTATTCAGGTCGCATGGATCCGGAGGGGTTTCGTAAAGATACTCCGAGGGATTATGAAAGGTTGGGCAGACAAGCACTTCCGACACAGAGTGACGTAGCACACACACGTGGGAAATATTGGTGATTATTACTACTTGGCAGCAGAGTACAGCTTATGATAACTATCCTGCTCTGATTGTTCAAATGATAAGTGTGATATTCCACGGCTTGTTCATCAGCGCCATCTAGTTCCCTCCCAAGTTCATGGCTGCAGTGGGGAGTGGATAACCTCTGGAACCGGTGGAACTGCAGCAAAGGGTTATCCACTATGGACCTATTACACCGTCACGATCCTCCAAGTACCAGATCTGTCAGACACCTTATATTGGGGAAAGCAAATCATGATGCTCCCAGGACAGATTCGCGAATTCGTGCCTGCAGATGTATGCATGGGAGATGGTGAGATAAGTTGTTTACCACTGTGTGAGGCAGGTAAACTCCCTAGTCAACTAAGCCAAGAGTGACTAAGCAGGTTACCCACTGCTTTTATGTACACAGTAATCTAACTGCGATTGGATGGAAGTGTCAACAGGGTCGCTTACGTGATCTCCCTCGAAGCGCGCCCCGTTTCATAGTGTGGCTTTTCCCCGTCCCGTGCTGTTGCTCCGAGTCCATGCTGTTGCTGCTTGCTTGGGGGGCAAAGGGCAACGAAGAACCCAAGAACCAACCGATTTCTTAGCCCAAGTCGGTCAGTCCCCGGACAAACTTTCCACACCACACCCACACCCTCTAAACTACACCATTACCGCTTGGCTGGGTTCACCCTCGATTCGATCTCCTTGTCGCACCGCAGTCGACTCCCTCCATTGACCTTCCATGTTCATTGCGATCCTACCCCTAAGACGCGCCAGACGATCCGCCCCGCAACAATACATGACGTCTCTGTTGATATTCAGCCTCGACTGTCGATTTCCGAGTGACCCCTCTCTAATCTGAGACCCCTCGAGCTTAAGAACGCATTCAGCCGCGGATCTCAAGCCAGAACACCAGCTTGCGAAACATCATAGGGCGGCGCTCCTTGTAGCGTTCGCGACTTTGTGTTTCCCGCTTGTACTGTCGAACAATAACCCCTGTCACCTCGTATCGATAAGGACAAGAGAGAGCGGAACAGAAAATAAACTAAGAAGAAAGGACCTTCCCCCGGTGGGAAATAGATCAAGATGGCTGGTGGAGGTAATATCAAGGTGGTGGTGCGAGTGCGGCCGTTTAACAGCAGAGGTGAGTGACCAACCAACAAGCCATGCGACGGAGCTTGCTTGCTCAATTCAATCGAACCTCGACTAACTCGCCAATTGCTCTTCGCGTCTAGAACTCGACCGCAATGCAAAATGTATTATCCAGATGAAAGGGAACCAAACGGTTCTCATTCCCCCTCCCGGAGCCGATGATAAATTAAGGAAGGCCGGTGGGAAAGGTGCTGTGGAAGGACCGAAAGCGTTCGCCTTCGACCGGTCGTATTGGTCTTTTGACAAGAATGCCCCGAACTACGCCAGCCAGGATAACCTCTTCAGTGATTTGGGTGTGCCCCTATTGGACAATGCTTTTCAAGGCTACAACAACTGTATTTTTGCCTACGGTCAGACGGGTTCCGGAAAATCGTACTCGATGATGGGGTATGGCAAGGAGTATGGTGTGATCCCCCGGATTTGCCAGTCCATGTTCGAGCGCATCACGGCGATTCAGCAGGACAAAAACCTCAGCTGCACGGTGGAAGTGTCCTATCTCGAAATCTACAACGAGCGTGTGCGCGATCTGCTCAATCCCTCGAACAAAGGAAACCTCAAGGTCCGCGAGCACCCGTCCACGGGTCCATATGTGGAAGACCTGGCTAAACTGGTCGTGCGCTCCTTCGACGAGATCGACAACCTGATGGACGAGGGTAATAAGGCTCGAACCGTGGCCGCAACGAACATGAACGAGACCTCCAGTCGATCGCACGCCGTGTTCACCCTCACCCTCACCCAGAAGCGCCATGATGCTGAAACCTCGATGGACACCGAGAAAGTCTCGCGAATCAGTCTGGTCGATCTTGCAGGTTCGGAAAGAGCAAACTCGACGGGAGCCACCGGCGCTCGGTTGAAGGAAGGTGCCGAGATCAATCGATCGCTCTCGACCCTGGGTCGTGTCATTGCTGCGCTGGCAGACGTGGCGTCCGGGAAGAAGAAGAATGCGTCCATGGTTCCCTACCGTGATTCGATCCTCACCTGGCTGCTGAAGGACTCGCTGGGTGGTAACTCCATGACAGCCATGATTGCGGCGATTTCACCGGCCGACATCAACTTCGATGAGACTCTGAGTACTCTGCGCTATGCAGACTCAGCCAAGCGAATCAAGAACCACGCCGTGGTTAACGAAGACCCCAACGCACGGATGATCAGAGAACTGAAGGAGGAATTAGCACAACTCAGAGCGAAGCTTGGTGGTGGTGTAGCGGCCATGGCAGGCGCGGCGGCTGGCAATCTTGCCGGTGCTGACGGAATCCCACCCGAGGAATCTTATCCCCCAGACACGCCTTTGGAGAAGCAGATGGTCTCGATCCACCAACCCGATGGCTCAGTTACCAAAGTCAGCAAAGCGGAGATTGTGGAGCAATTGAATCAAAGCGAAAAGCTCTACAAGGACCTTAATCAGACATGGGAGGAAAAGATGGCGAAGACGGAGCAAATTCACAAGGAGCGAGAAACAGCCTTGGAGGAACTGGGTATTAGTATCGAAAAAGGCTTTATCGGGCTCAGCACGCCGAAGAAGATGCCCCACTTGGTCAATCTCAGTGACGATCCCTTGCTCGCGGAGTGTCTCGTGTACAATATCAAACCAGGAACCACGATGGTCGGCAATATGGATCAAGGTAGCCACGTGGAGATCAGACTGAACGGCTCCAAGATCATGGCGGATCACTGTAAGTTCGAGAACGTGGACAACATCGTCACTATAATTCCTAGCGAGGGTGCCGCCGTTATGGTCAACGGACTGCGCATTGATCAGCCCAAGCGCCTCAAAAGTGGTTTCCGCATCATCCTGGGGGACTTCCATATCTTCCGTTTCAACCATCCGCAGGAAGCCCGTGCCGAACGAGTCGAGCAAAGCTTACTGCGCCATACCGTCACTACAAGCCAGCTTGGCTCGCCTGCGCCTAACAAGACCCATGACCGCACCATGAGCAAAACCGGTTCAGAGATCGATGGTGATTCAAGTAGGGCCGATTCACCGATGCCGTCTCAGCCCAGCAGGGAATCCGATTGGTTCTATGCTCGTCGTGAAGCAGTCAGCGCTGTACTGGGGCCCGATCACATCTCTCACATGCCTGATGATGAGCTGGACGCCTTATTTGAAGACGTGCAGAAGGTCAGAGCAACACGGCGAGGTTTAGCGGAGAATGAGAACGAAGAGGACAACGAGTCTGATTCGCTAAGCTCTTTTCCTGTGCGAGACAAGTACATGTCGAACGGTACCATTGACAATTTCTCACTGGACACGGCCATCACGATGCCCGGAACTCCTCGCCCCAACGATGACGATGAGGGACAAAATGGAGCCGATGCGACTCTGCAATCTGTGCGTCAGGACATGCAGCGGCAATTGGACCGCCAAAAAGAGGAGTATCAAGACAAACTGAGAAATGCAGAGACCTCATCTACTCAAGACGTCGAAGATCTCCGCTCTGAGAAGATCCGGATGGAGGAGGCCTTGCGGACAGCGAAAGAGGAATTCGAGGAACAACTGAGAAGACAGAAAGAGGAATTCGAGTCCCACATGAAAGATTTAGGTCAACCGGTGCCCAAGGTCTATGAGAATGGCTTCGCCAAACTCGACGCCCGGGAACTCGAAATTGCACGTTCGGTTCATCGCCACTGGTCTCAGCAGAACTACGTTCGCATGGCCGAGAAGGTGTTGCAGTACGCTTCGCTACTGAAAGAGGCTCAGGTTATGAGTCAGATAATGGATAAGAATGTTGTATTTCAGTTCGCGATCATCGATCATGGGCACAACATGGCCTCGTCTTACGATCTTGTACTGAACGGTATCTCAGGCGATGAGGACGTCGTTTTGGACGATGCTCGAAAACCGTGCGTAGCTGTCCGCGTTATCGACTTCAAGCAGTGCGTGATTCATCTCTGGTCCATCGAGAAGCTTCAGCGTCGCCTGCAAGCTATGCGCCAGCTACACCAGTACATCGACCGTCCGGATTATATTCAGCACTTTAAGCTCGAAAATCCCTTCTCCGAATCCTGCTCGCCTCAGTACTCGCTTGTTGGCGATGCCGACATTCCGCTCACGGCTGTCTTTGAGACTCGTGTCCAGGACTTCTCGGTCGAAGTTTTCTCACCGTATACGCAGAACGTCATCGGCATTATTCGGCTGTCTCTGGAACCATCCTCCGCTCAGGCCCCATCCTCCACGCTCAAATTCAACGTTGTCATGCGGGATATGGTTGGGTTTGCGGAATGGGAAGGCTCGGAGGTACACGCTCAGCTGGTGGTCCCTGGGATCTCCGAGGAAGGCGGTGCTACTACGACGCAGATGATCAGCGGCTTTGATGAAGCCCCGGTCCGATTTGAAAGCGTCCACAGCATGAGCTTGCCACTATCCAGCCCGCGCAGCGCTGCCCTCAAGATTTGTGTGTATGCGCGTGTGACCCAAATGCACCTCGACAAACTTCTTAGCTGGGATGACATGCGTGACTCGGCTGAGCCAACCCCGAAGAAAAGGAAGACGCCACGGATTGCCGAGACGGAGTTCTACTCGGAAGAGCGACACGACGTCTTTGCCCGAGTGCAGATCCTCGAGTTGGCGGAATCTGGTGAATACCTTCCAGTCGAGGTTGTTCAAAGCAATAGCCTCGATGCAGGCACATACCAGCTGCATCAAGGCCTGCAGCGTCGGGTCATGGCGAATCTGACCTACAGCTCAACCGAAAGTCTCCCGTGGGATGATTTGACAAACATTCGCGTGGGATCTGTGCGGTTGCTGGATCCATGGGGCAAGATTCCTGACCAAGACCTGCAGACTCCAGACGTGCCATTGAAATTTGTCCAGGAGCCAGGTGTGAAGGAGAACGCAGACGGGACTTCCAACATTACCATTGTTGGTCAATGGGACTCTAGTTTGCACGGGTCTTTGCTTCTCGACCGAGTCACCGCGGACAAGTATCGCGTCCAGGTGACTTTGAGGTGGGATCTGATTTCTTCACGTTTGCAAGACCCAGTACCCTTTGAGATAGACTTGACTCTCCAGATTCAGGGTCGGACGTATGTGCGACCGCAATCCATGTTCAAACAATTCTTCAATACGACGCGAATTGTGCACTCTACTGTCCGCATGTTTTCCCTGGTTGTGCGACCAGTCTCTGCCAAGCGTGCCGCCGACCTGTGGCGCATGAACACACAGAATGACTACGTCAAGGGCGAGGAGTTGCTGACTACGTGGTCCCCACGCAAGGTGTCGCTTGTGCGGGATTACATTGCTGTGCGCAAACGCCGCCGCCGCATAGCCGAGTTGTATGCTGCGAGGGGAGCTCTGAGTGCCAACAGTCTGGTGGCTTCGCCTATGCGCAGCGGACGCTCGACCCCTCTGCGCAGCCAAGACCGCGCCGGTCGCGATGCGAGACTTTTGCAGAAGTATCTCGATCTGTGGGCCAAGAGGACTGATCCCATTGATGCGATTCTTGTTCGGAGCAACACCGAGCCTCCTGCAGGCGGGGCGGCTTCTTCTCGGGCCCGACAAGCTTCGTCCAGCGATGATGGCAACTCCAGCTCCGCCTCCGACGAGGCCTCCTTGAAGCCGCGATTCGTAGCTACGATCCAGACTCTGCCCAAGAACACCTCTGCGCTGAAGTCGGGATATCTGCTCACTCCGGACGATACCAACCGCCACTGGGTGAGACGTTTTGTTGAGCTTCGCCGACCTTATCTCCATGTCCACTCTGTCCCTGACGGGGACGAGATCAATGCCATCAACCTTCGCAACGCGCGAGTGGACCACTCCCCGGACTTTGCACGACTTCTCGATGGTCCGGGCACGGGGGACCGCGGATCTCGGGGTCGTCATGTGTTTGCGGTGTATGGATCGCAGAATACGTTTTTGTTTGCCGCGCGAACGGAAGCTCAAAAGGTGGAGTGGATCTTGAAGATCGATGAAAGCTACTTCAACAATGCGGGGGCGCGGGCGATGACGAATGGTGGTTGAGTCATTTGTCGGTTCTTCCCCCCGATTCCCCTCTGTAATACATTTTGACTCGTTTTGTTTCTGATTGGCAGGCCTGGTGTTTTCATCGTTCGTTAGACTCTTGACAACCCTTTGATTGATGTTTGAGATACCCCTGAAGAAATTTGCCCCATGGCACCTGATCTCCTGTACATAGATCCGAGACTAATTCGACATAGAGCGACTGTACTGTGTAAGTCGAGTTGATGCGCGATGCGATATGACGTTGTAGATGTCTGGTGGAGCGATCAGATCGAGTATAGATAAGGAGATTCGGGGTTGGTTGCCATGACAACCATCGTTGCATCATTTGCAAGGGGATCTCTCCGCCTCACGAGCTTATCGTCGTCGTTGTCGGGGTTGGACACATCCAAGTTGCGCTTTATTCTCGTGTCTCCCCGAGATGTTCTCGCTTTCGAGATCACACCTCTTTGCAACTGCCGCCGTTTTTTCTCTAGTGATCAGCACATTCCTCATCCTCGGCACGCGGTACACCACTTCGATCGCCAAATCTGCTGCGCTGCAGACATCGCTCCCACCGGGCGGCTGTCCCCACGTGGACCCCGTGTGGAATGAGACGATCGACTGGGAATTTCAGGTCGAGCGCGACGGCAACAACTACGGCTTAACGCGGCAGCAGTGCCGAGCAGCCTTCCCCAAGCTCTTCGTCGAGATTGACAACTCGACAGCCACTCGGGGGGATAATCCGATCACCTTGAAAGAGCTCGATGCGATCGAGATAGCGGATGGGATGGTTCGGGGAGTGATTGAGAATGGCGAGGTTGGCCCCGACTACTATACCTCTGCGCTTTAACCCCACCACCGACAATCTTCCTTACAGCAGCAACAACTGACCCATTAAACCCCCCTCCCCCATATGGGGGGGCCCGGGGGAAGGAACTCAAATAGTTATACATTCTCGACTACGCCCCTCAACCCGCCACCTTCACCCGCGCCAAAGCCACCCTCCACGCCCTGCACCGCGCCCTAACCGCCTCCCCGACGCGCCTCCCCTCCTGCGAATTCATCCTCACCAGCGAAGACTTCTACCTCCCAGAGGAGTTTGGTGCTGGAAGTCCTGGGGGACGTGGACCGCCCCCTCCGATCTGGTCGTACACGAAACTCCCCTCCCACCGACACACCTGGCTCATGCCGGATTTCGGGTACTGGTCGTGGCCGGAAGTCCACATCGGACCCTACACCACGCTGCGGCACCGCATCCGCACCGTCGAAGCGGCTCTGCCCTTCGCGGCCAAACGCAAACAACTCCTGTGGCGCGGGGCGGTGGCGACGAACCCCGCCGCGAGGGGGACGTTGCTGAAAGAAAGTCAGGGGAAGAGCTGGTCGAGCGTGCGGGCTCTGGATTGGGAGAGCCGGGGGGAGGAGGCAGCGGCGGGGCAGGGCACGGACACCCCGGAGGGCTTCGTCCCCATGGAAGAACACTGCGGCTACATGTTTCTGGCGCATACCGAGGGCCGCAGTTTCTCGGGGAGGGGCAAGTATTTGTTGAATTGCGAGAGCGTGGTGCTGTCGCATCCGCTGCGCTGGGCGGAGGCGCATCATGCGGCGTTGGTGAAGGCGCCGCATCCGGAGGCGAATTACGTCGAGGTTGCGGAGGGGTGGAAGGATTTGGAGGTTAAGATGCGCTGGTTGATTGATCACCCCGAGGAGGCGGAGAGGATTGCGCGGAATGCGGTGCGGGTGTTTCGGGAGCGGTATTTGACGCCCGCCGCTGAGGCGTGTTATTGGAGGGAGTTGGTGTGGGGGTATGCTGGGGTTATGGGGGAGGATTGGCAGGGTCTGGGTAAAGGGAGGAGGGGAACGGCGTTTGAGGATTGGGTGTTGGGGTTTTAAAACTGGGGAATGGGGAAGTCCGGGGATCTCTCCCGGCTTCATTCTTAGGTTAGTGGGTGTATGTATGTATATATATATATGCGTTTGTAGATGGTGTTTGATGTTGGTTATGAGGTATGAATCATGGATTATGGCTTTGGTGGCTCTGGGGCTCTGGGGGTCTGGGGGTTCTCCCGGTACTATCTCTGTACAGGGTACTACTATGTGTTATTTTCTCGTAGAAGGGGGTTGGTTCCCGGGGGGCTCTCCCCCGGGGTTAATTCAATTTCTGTTTGGAAAAAAATATGATGTTGGTGTTCTGGGTTATGTGGTATGAATTGATGATGGTTTTCAGCTGGGGGGTGGTCCCAGGGTGTCCCCCGGGAATCTCTATTTCGCTGGTGATCCTCGATGCAAGGGTGTATATCAAGTATAAACTACAGATTCTCTGCTGGCACTCTTTATCTCCACATGTCGAGAATCCTATACCTTCTACAGTCATAAGAGGTAAAGGTTCGAGGTAACCTCGGTTTGGGAAGTCTTCACCGTGTATACTGCTGCGTATAGCAACTATATAACTTCATGGCATGATCCTAGATGAATCTAACATCATAGAACAACAACATCAAGCCCCCTAATCTCCAAATTCGCCGCATACGTACACCGTCTATCCCCACAGAACCCATGAAACAACATACGGTCTCCACACCCACACACCGTCCCACCCCCCGGGGAGGTCAGATTCCACTGCCCCGTGGCAAACAACTGACGACCCGATTTCGTGTACGGCCCCGTGATCGACGAGGCCGTCGCCCAGCGCACATCATACTTCGGATCGGTATAGCAATGCGTCGAGTAGAAGAGGAAGTAGGTATCACCATGCAGAATCAGATTCGGCGCCTCGACCAGCGGGCCGTCGCTGTCGTCCCGATCGAGAATCTGCACCGCGTCACCAACCGGGGTGACGCCGTCCTCGGCGACCTTCTGCAGCAGGATCGGCGTGGACACGAGCGGCGCCACCCCGTTGTTGCAGTCGCCGCCGTGGCCGATGCTGTTGCCGTCTACCTTGAAGACCACGTAGCGGCTGCCGTCGCGATCCAAAAAGCCCGACGCGTCGATGGAGCCGCCCTGCTCGAGCCGGCAGCTCAGCGGCTCCGCGTTGGGGATGTAGGGTCCCGTCGGGTCGGTCGTCTCGGAGACGGCGACGCCCACGCAGTGGTGGCGCAGGTCGGATTTGGCTTCGCCGGAGTAGTAGAGGACAAATTTGCCGTCGTTCTGGCGGTCTTGTTAGTGGGAGGTGCTTGGATCAGAGAAGCCCCGAACATACCCGCCGCACCACATCCGGAGCCCAGTGGTCGACGGCCGTCTCCCAGCCGGCCAATGTGGGCATCGCTTCCTTATCCAGCAAGGTCCATGTCTCGAAATCGGGAGAGGTGGCCACCTGCACGGTCCGGCCGTTGCCGTTCGTGCCAAAGGCATACCACGCCCCGTCGTCCCCTTGGACAAACCCCGGGTCTGGGAAGTCGGAATCAATGGCGAGCCATGGGCCTGCGGACCGAGGCGCAATGGGGGAGCCAAATGCCGGCACTGCTGCTGCTGCTGCTGCTGCTAGAAGCCAACGGATGCCTTGTGTGGGCCGCATGTCGCGGATTTGATGTAGTCCTTCCTTGGGAAGAGTAGATGAATTTGGAAGCTAATCAGGTTGATGGCAAAAGGTCTACCCCAGGAAGGATCGATCTTATGGATTCAAACCTTTATAGCCACCACGAAAAGTTTCGACACCAGCGGGTCATCCATCGCAAGGCCCGCCTCCATTAGTTATATTAGACTGAATTATTATGAGCAAAACCATCATCACTTGACTCGTACATTCCAAGAAACCGCAGGACTGGGTTTCTTGATTGGGGGGGAGGGGGGGTAGGATGCACACATGGCCCCAGTCCAGAGACATCATTTATGTGGCAGCGGAGCGAATCCCTGGCCCTCTCTCTCTTGATTCCAGTCTGGTAACCATCCTCCCCCGTTGCGCAGCACACACGAACCAGAAACTGATCCAGAAGTAGACCGAAGGCTGGTAGGTGGAGATCGCCGTGCAACTGCCGCACAAGGCTCGCTTCGCATTGACAGCAAACGGTGCGCGCGACCTGCAGCTGTCCACTGGGGTGCGGACTCAACGTTTCATCACCGACTTGTCAGTCTGGGCAAACACGCAACAGACAAAGCGCTGAAGCTGGGTGGAGTCTGGATATTGTCGAGGACGGGCATAGCATCTTGGCTCGCTGACCGATGCAGTTAGTGCCACGAGTGTGATGGTAGATCGCAATTAGAGGGGTAGTTTAGACTCCAAAGTATGACTGCCATGAAAGTATCGAAAAAAGTCGAAGTCGAGGAGGGTGCAAAGGCCAGGACAGCATCAAGGGGTAGGACGGTGATCCTACCACCGCACTCTGTCAGGCTGTGCTGAACATACTGGAAATGCATAGACGCATTGTGATCTGTGATTCTGGACACATTCAGAACAGAACCATCATGATTTGTCGTGCAGAGGATCTTGTCGCTGATAGGAGCAGGGGCCAAGTGCTTGGAAGATCCGCCACTACCGTCGGCCAGCATTTCGTGCCTGACTCGTGCACCGCCGGATTCTCAGACCCAAGAGCTCTGCGCCAAGAGAGGGACACGGGGTGGGAACCTGGCTCCAGACAGCATGAAGGTATTCCCAGCCCAGAGCTCGGGCAGTCGATCACTCGCCTGCTCGTCCGGCACCACCCCATCTGAATCAACCCCTCGGGAAAAGCGAAAGCCTCATCGACACCGCAAGTCTGCTGACTCACTAATATTCGACGTCAGACTCCGCGTGGCGATCGTAGACCCTTGATCGTGTCCCTTGCTTTATCTGGATGCCTAAATCAGCTGAGCGCCCAACGGCTTTTTCGTAGGGATCTCCCTGCGTGAGGTGGAGACTCGAGGACCCCGTGGTATTGTAGACCATCAGGTGAATCAACAGACGATAAGTCGCGTGAGATAAGATCTTCGATCCTGCTCCGATGCGTGCACCCGGGTGGATGGGATGATCCTCCACAGTCCGGAATTGAAGTTGGGGAAGTTGCGGGGAATTCCACCAGTTCGCGCCTGTCGATCACCAGCCGCTTACTGTCGGGGCGAGCAGATCTGAGAACAAAGCCAACTCTTCCCCTGTCTGATTCGCTGCATCCATTCTTCGATGATGATGATGCACAAAAGGACTGAAGGGAATGCAGCATATTCGTCATGTCTTTGGTTTCTGCTGAAGCTTGCTAGAATCTGCTTGATCTTCATGACCGGTCTCTTGATCCCAGGAAGCCAGATTCTGCTTGATGTAAAGCATACATCACTCGGCTGGAGCTTCGGGCGGAACCTGATCACTTTCCTTGACCCGGTGAAGTCAAGTCCTGAGTCGGTATATAATCTACACTAGCGAAACTTGTTTACTTCCTGCAAGTCCAACAAAGTACGAACTGCAAAGTAGTATGATGAATGACGACTATCTGACTGCTCTAATCTAGTCGGTGCAAATTCCATCGGAGGACATCGGAAGCCATATTCCTACTGGCTCAAGTTCAACTTCTCCAGACGCTTCTGACGCATCTCCTGCGTACTCTTGAGCCACTGCGCCGCTCCCTCGATCGCCCCGTGGGGGTCAGACTTGTAGTTGAGCAGATAACCTTGAACCTCAGCAGCGGTGAATTCACCAGATGGCACCTGTGCGGCAAATCGCCGAGCCAACTCCGAGATCCTTTCCAGAGGCGTTGCAGCCGGGTGCACCCCATTCACAGCCTTGACTCCTCCGTTGGACAAACAGGCTTTGGTCTCCTCCTCAAGACTAGACCCCATCTCTCCAGATCGTAGATCGCCCTCCAGCGTAGAGTAAATCGACGCGAACAGTTTCTCGACATCGTGGCTTTGCGCATAGCCGAAAGCAATGCTCATATCGACGCGCCCCGGACGGAGCAGCGCCGCATCCAGCTTCTCGGGGTGGTTGGTGGTCATGATCAGGATGCGGCCCTCGTTGGCAGCCACACCGTCAATCACATTGAGAAGGCCGGACAGCGAAATACCCTGCTTCTCCGGAGCGGCGCCATCGGGCTTGTCGCCTGGGGCTGTGGCACCGGCAGTACTGTTGGTGTCCGTGGCCGTGGCCTTGTCCTTGTCCCCAGCCCCGCGTTTTTGCGTGATGCCCGCACAGTCAACATCCTCCAACAAGATAATGCACCGTCGGGGGAGTCGGTGAAACAGCGTCATCAGGTCGTCCTCGTCCAAGGTCTTGGAGCTGAGATTCAACAGATACAGCGGGACGCCCAACACCCCGGCAGCCGCGAAGCTCAGGCTCGTCTTACCCGTCCCCGGTGGACCGTGAAGCAAGTATCCCCGACGGTAAGGGATTCCCCGGTTGGAGTACCATCGCCTGGTCCTCGGATGCAGGTATTCCTTGATGTCGTTCACAAAGGCATCCTTCTGAGCCTGGTCGAGCACCACCGTAGACAAAGCCCTGGGGGCCCGCGCCATGCAGCGGACCCAGTCGGTATGGCCGTTCGCCTTTTGGCCCCGGTAGATGATCGTGTGGTTGCCATCGCGGGCGACGTACGCCGCTTGCGCGTCCGCGAGCAGCTGCTTGAGGAGGGTAGTGTCCCGTCCAAAGCACGAAATGATCAATCGCTCCGACATGTCCTGCATGTAGAGGGACTGGGCCGACTGGTCACGGATACGATGGAAGAACACCGTGCGGTTCTTGTACTGGAAGTGGTGGACCCCATTCGAGGGCGTGAAGCGTAGGCGCTTGGTGCGGTCCCGCGCGATGATCTGACTCCAGCATTCGTCAAAACTGCTCTTTGCAATCTCTTCCTCGTCGATTTCCGCATCGAACTCTTGGTCTGAGTCCTCTGAGTTGTAGTAGTACCAACCGCTCGCGAGTTGGGTGCTCGCGTAGATGTGGACGGTGTTCTGCATGGTCCGGTGCCGCGAAATCCAGAACATGAGATAAGTGTAGACGTCGTCTTGAATACGGACCTCCGCCGAAGCCATGAAATAGCTCCAGAACAGGTGCTCAACGTAGCTGTACACAAAGTCGGAGGCGAAGTAGATACAAGTGGCGGTTATGATATAGGGGATGTAGAGGGAGAGGTCGATTTGCAGGTATGAAAGTAGGAGTCGGGAGATAAACGCGTACCCAGGAATGAGCCCCTCCAGGATGGCGGTTTCGGAGCCAGTCACGACTGGCGCAGTCGCGTTCATAGTGACGGTGGTAGGAGCACCAGTCGATGATTTTGAAGACAACACTTCTGAGGGCTTGTGAGGCCGAAAGAGATGAATGATGAAGTAAAAGATCAAGTCAAAAGTTGTGTGTCACAAGGAAATCAGTCCTTGAGTCTGTCTTTGATCGAACTGGCCCGGACTAGGCAGACAAGGCTGCGCTGAAATACTCAGAAAAAAAGTAATCAGCATAGAGCAAGGGAAGGAAGAGAGAGAGAGAGAGAGAGAGAGAGAGAGAGAGAGAGAGAGGGAGAGAGAGAGAGAGAGAGAACTTGCTCTTTATAGTTTCATCTTCTCATTGTCAGCCAGGCAGCACCACAGTGTGTTCGTGGATGTCAGGCTGCCAGTAGCAGCTGGAAATTGCCCAAAACAAAAGTTCTAGAACGCGTTGGCGTGTCATGCTGTCAAATCAGTGTAACTCCAGCTGACAGGGCAATGGCTGAACAGAAGAGGCTTGAGTCACTAGCGGTGTCGCTAACTAGTACTGACCGAAGCGAGCAGGTGAAAGCGAGAGGATCGCCACAAAACATACTAACGGAAAGGGAAGGGGATGAATGAGGCGGCGCAGCTCAGCCGCACGGGTTGACACATGATGTCATTCTGTAGTCGGGCTCTCATTTAAGAATAATTTGGATTTTCCATTTCAATATACTATCAATCGATCAACAACGGGTATCTCGAATTATTATATGGTGTGTATCAAGTACTCCCTCCAGAACGCTTCACAAAACCCACTGGGTGGCAGGTAGTATAGTATAATGAAGGAGACAAAACTAACGAATGGGTGGGTGCCTCAAGAAAGCATCCGTTTTACGACCCCGACACGAAGTTATCTTTGACTGTGTCAAACACATCAGTCGCCCAATCCTTCGCCTCTTCGAGCGTTTCCCACAATGTCCCCCACCAGGTCGGACCCCTTTCGTCCTCGCTCCCGGGGCTAGTCTCTGGTGGCGCTTCGACAACTGCGTCATGCGTGAACGTGGGACTCGCAGAACTGGTGGACGTTGTCGAGGGCTTGAGGAGTTCAGCAACGGTGGTTGTAATCGATGGCGGATCAGCAGGCTCCTCTAGATGTGAATCCTCGTCAGAGTGAAGCCCCACCGGTTTCAAAGGAAGACGAAGTGTTCCATTGTTGGGATGTGGCGTCACCCCGAGGGAGTCACAGATCAGGTTGTAGACATTGATATTTTCTGCTGGAGTCAGCTTTCCGGTCAAAGGCGGATAAGCGCAGTGAAACTACTCACGGAAGACCTCTAGCCGACTGTTTGGCTCATGAGGAAACGCGGGGCCTCTCGCAATAAAGATCGCCCGCATCAAGGGGTGCTCATGATCGTAGCCATGAATCCCTTTGGGGTGATAAACCTCTCCGTTGTCAAGAGCCTTTTGGGCGTCGAAATCCGGTCGTTCGACAATCGCCCAACCTGCCTTGGGAATAACCCACAGAGGCGCGATACGGTCATTGTTCTTAAAATGGTATCTTTCGGGCATGCCTTCCCGGGTGTAGAATTCCAGCGCATGAGAGAAGTTGGGTGCCACGCTCTCGAGCTGATTCTGGAGAACTGCCAGGTCTTCTGGTCGCTTGGGACGTAGCCCACGCAGAGGCCAGCCATCGATGCGCGCGACCAAGCTCAGGTCGATCAAGTCTTCAAGCTGCACCAGTCGCTCGGTGGCAGTACTGGCCATTCCATGATCAGAAACAATCACCACATTAACAATTTCAGTCAAGTTGCGATCTTGAAGGCCAGCAAGAAGGCCAGCAAGCATGGTGTCGACCTTGGCTATTGTACTCCGAGTCTCAGTACTGTTGGGCCCGTACAGATGCCCGTCGGCGTCCACGTGGGGAACGTAAGCCGCAATGAACTGTGGGCGGGACGCTTGCGTCGCATCCTCCACGCCAGGCAAGTCCAACAGGCCGAGGATACGATCGACTTTCCGCGAGAGGGCTTCGGAGCCATTGTAGCGGTCAAGAAACGTTGGCTCGACACCGCCGATATGTGCCTCAGAGCCGGGCCACATATGAATGGCAGCCTTCACCCCCTGGTTTTCGGCGGTCATCCAGAGCGGTTCGGCATTCCACCACTTGGCTTGCATGCTGGCAGCGCGGTGAGTGTAGTAGAACTCATCCTCCATCTCCGGGTCCCAGAAAGTATTTCCAACAATGCCATGACTTTCAGGGTATAGTCCAGTCACGAGGGTGAAATGGTTGGGAAAGGTCACGCTCGGGAAGCTGGGGAGCATATACTGCGGGGAGACACCGTTCGCAATCAAGGAGTTGAGAGCCGGGGTTAAGCCACGGTTCAAGAAGTCCGCTCGAAAGCCATCTAGCGAGATCAGGATTGTGGTGGGTGCAAAAAGAGCGGTGCCGTTGGACAAGAAACGATTTGACGAATGTGAGGCTCGGAATTTCGTCGATGCTTTGTAGGCTCCCAACAGGAGTATGAAAAAAAGGACCAAAACTGTGGAGAAGATCAAGAGGAGTTTACGCCATGAAAGACGCGGTGACTAATGATTATCCAGGGGTCGTTAGCAACAATACTACAGATCGGATGGGATTGCACGGAAACCCTTTGGCGGCTTACGGGGACGGAGGCGTAATCCTTGAGGCGGCGGTCCAGATCGGACGAGGAGGAACTCAAGAGCGAGCTCTCATCGTCTGGATGGCCTTCTTCCATCTCAAACAGCATCTCAGCTGATCCTCGCAACTTTCCCCGACGTCTACTGCGAGCGTCCCTCCTGGCCTGCCTCCTTTGTCGCCTGCGTTCTTGCTTCCCAATCCGGACACTGCTGCTATTGGGGCTAAAAATGCGGCGAAGGCCATGAGTCGGACCGCTTCGGGTCAACAGCTTCTCTGTTTCTTCTTCATCGTCTAAAACTGAGCGATCGTGCTCGGCGAGTTCTAAAGTGGTCCGGGATCGGCGCAGGAATTCGTCGTCTTCGGAATCAGAGTCCTGCTCTGAGGGGGAACGTAGCGACTCGGCATCCTCATCGTAACCGCCGGGGGAGAGAAGGGAAGCGTCGCGGTTGTTACGTCGGGAAAGCATGGGGAATGAAAGATGACATGGAGCCGGTGCAGAGACACGCGTTGGAAGCAGACGCGAAAGCAGTGATGGATAACTAACTAGTATGGGAACGAAGGGCACAGTGAACGATAGAATGATAAGGATATTATCTGGCCTGGGCTGGGGAGAGGATCATTTGGGAGGTTCGGGCGATCTCCGGGCCGGTGCCGAAAGGGGATCACCCTCTGGGTTCACCCGCGCTTCTGCTACAGTATCCACAGTGTCACACTCAGCTGTCACTGCTTAACCAAGTACTCCAGCACAGTACACGTTACATTATCGAAGCCTGCGCGTAGCCTACCTAGCCTAGAATCTCCAAGCTATATCACAAGCGTTCACCCGGGAATCCCCAGAGCAATCCTTCTCGAATACTTGCATTAGCACGCGGCCAGCCGAACTCAGTTGCCGATGTCCAGGCGTTGAAAACGTCCACCACGCAATCCTATCCCCGTAACAAAGAAAACCGATCAACTCAACTAACGAAATCGACGAAAAAAAGTCGTGGTTCTAAAAGTAGTAGTCCTCCAAGAATGGATCGACAATCCCGTTTGGGCGGTTGACGAGGGCGCTGTTTCCGGCAATTGGTTCCCGTTGCGGCAACTATAGGGCTGAACTTTGGGAAACTGAAGTAGAAAGTCACATGATATCAACGGTTCTCAACAAGAGGACTGCCACAGACTCGTCTGTGTCTTGCTAACGAAGTCGGAAACTAATCCGGGGAACGACTCTAGTCGTCTCGAAGCCTCATTGGATGAATCTAGGTGACATTTGCCTCCCCGAAAGCAGTAGTTACCGTGTCATCCCGTCGAATTCGGCCCGGCAACGACGGCCTTCATCCTTCTCGAGAGACTTCACATCTCCGAAGAAGTACTCTCGGTTCAACAAACAACCTAGTCCCAACGAAAGCAACAAGCCCCAAACCCAAATACTACTCCCGGAACCGCTCATCAGAAAAACCTATAAAGTTGCCCGAGATTCCCGTGGGACCTCCACCATCCCTCCAGCATCTATCCTCATCTGCATTACCAAGCAAACCAATTCCTATCGCAATCAGCCTTCCCCCTTCAAAAGAAAAAAGAAAAAAGATATACTACAATGCACATCTCCAACCATCTCCTAACCGCCTTAGCCCTCGCGGCAGGCACCGCCCACGCCGCCACCCAATTCAGCAACACCACCACCGTGAGCGTGCCAGTGGTGGTCGAGACCGAACCCCCCGTCACCGTGCCGGCCAGCACCGTGCCCGGCATCGTCCAGACCGGCATTCCAGCCTCAACCACGGAACAACAAACACCACCTGCCAGTATCCCCCTCAGCACCGGCGGCACCGAAAATACCACCCCAGCCATCATCCCCACCGTCACCCCGCCTTTCCCTATACCCGCCAACTCCAGCATCCCCAGCATCGCGACGAGCAGCGTCCCCGTCATCCCCCTGACGACTGCCGCGCCGCCGCCCGCTTCATCCCATCCAGCCACCCCTAGCTCCTCTGCCCCGCACTTTGCTAACTCCACGATTCCGAAGTCCACCTCGGGATCGCACGGCGGCGGTAGCGGCGGTAGCGGCGGTGGTAGCGGCGGTGGTAGCGGTGGGAACGGGGGCGGTGCGGTGCCCACTGGCCCCAGCTCGACGGGCACGGTGACTACCTCCGGCGCGAGCACGACAAAGAAGATCGTCTCGGCGTTGTCGTTGGTAGGGGGGATGGTGGTTGGGGTGTTTGTTTTGGCTTGAGGTTAGGGTGGGGTTTAGCTTGGCTTTGCCTGAGCTTGATCTGGGCTTGAGTCGGGCTCAAGCTTGGCTTGGGGCTTTGATTTGACTTCAAGCAGGCGAGGTGTCAGATCGCAATCGCGGAAAAACCCCCAAGGAGAAAAAGAGCATACATCATCATCCTGATCCGCTGATCGGTTGCGCTTTACCTTGCGCTGTGTGCTCGTGGGATGTTTCATGCTGCCTTTTGCTTGTGGCTTTGTTTTGGCTGTTTCTTTGGTTTGCACATTGCATATCTATTTTTCGGAATCAAACATTCTTTGACATTCTTTCTGGATATGGAATCTGTGGAAATGAGAAAATTCGAAAAAGAACTATGGATTGGAGTTTGGGATAAGGAGAACGTGGCGTTCGGAGGGGTGGGGTTTACTAGAAGAAGTTCCTATACTAGTTAATACAGAGATATATATCGAGTTCCCGGTCTTACATGTTACACTCGTCGTGGTGAAGTTCGAGCAGATGTAGGTTTCGATTCCTGTCAAGTTTCGAGTATGGATATTTAAGATGTGATGAAAAAAATGTCATGTATTAAGGGCAGTAATAGAGGGAGTGGGCTTTTTCTTCTGATCCACTCAGGTCATGAGGTTGAGATCCAATTCACCCATTGACACAAACATCCACCCGTCCCCCCATCGACCCCACCGTACTCCGAACTCGTCTCGTTGGACGTCGACGACGACGAGTTACTCGCAAAGTCGAATATCCCCGGCGCCGGATTCACCAGCTGACCGCCGTACCCCCGGTCCTCCACCTGAAGTTTCACTAGCGTGGAATTCACCTTCTCGTTCGCTTCCATCGCGTAGCAGTACACCATCTTCTTCTTGGCCTCGCCACCGTGGCGGTCCAAAGTGATGGTGACCGGGTACGGGAAGGATCCGGGCCGGGTAAAGTCCGTTGCGGAGGACGTAGAGGTGGCCGTGGAGGACGCACTCGAGGCAGACGAGGTTGGGGTGGCGGAGGCGGATGCGGACGCTGATGGCGGTTGCAGCAGAGTGTCCTGTGACCGGGTCCAGATCTGAACAAGGAAGCGCGTCTGGGCCCAGGTGCAGCGCACGCGGGCTTGCTCTTCGGTCGAGCCGCCGCTACTGTCGTCCGGATCGTCGTCCGTGTTGCTGCCGTTCAGAGGAGCGAGGGAGGACAGGAATATGGAGCGGTCGAAGTACGTGTAGAAGCCATAGTGTTCCGTGGCTTGGCCGCGGTTGTAGAGGCGGACGGGTTGGGACTCCGACAGCGGGTAGAGCTCGGCGGCCGCGGCGGTGCCGTCGGAATTCAGATCGGGTGAGGGAATGAGGGAGTCGAGGTCGGGGAAGGTGTCGTCTCTTTTGCGGGTCAGTCGTCGCCGGGTGGACGAAATTGAGGATGCCGAGGCAACTGAGAGAAAGGTCATGAAGAATGGCGTCTCTTCACCAGCGTATGGGGCGCTATTGTTGTCCGTGGTATTTCCCAGAAATGTCTGGTCCTTTATGCTTGGCGGCGATGGAGAGGGATCCGTACCGGACGAACGACCACTTATCAAAGATCTCGAGGCAATCGTCGTACTATTTGGATAGGTTCCGTTGCGAAATTCGATTTCGACGCGAAAGTTGGGCTCATCGGCCGTGTACGGCTTGTTGTCGGATTGTTGCTCCTTCGGAAGGGCACAACTCCAAAGAGACAATGGGGCAATGCAGCCGGAAACTCGCTTCTGAAGGTTGGGCCCTGCGATTGTCGCAATACCAGTTGGCATAGGGGGATAGCCGGTCAAGTTCAACCATTGGGATTGCACCGGTGTGGCGGTTCCCTTTCTGGTCAGTGTCAAGGCGAGTATGAGGGCAAGCACGACGATTAGGAGGAACGAAGTGCAGATCGCTAGATACCACCGACGCTTCACTCTCCCCTCACGTCCTGATCTGCCAAAGCAGCCCTTTTTACTGACTGGCCCCCTGCCACGCCAGCATCCACCTAATTTCCGGCCAATAGCATCCTCCTTCTCTAGTCTTCGTCTTTTCGTCTCGATTTTCTGTCTTTCTGTAGATGAATCTATCACCTCCTCCTGTGTGACTAGACGTGGATCTATGCGCGGGGGCAGGGTTCCCGAGTTGTAGTGGTAAGAAGTATAGGCAGGTGCTGGTGTGTTCTGCACTTCACTTAACGGAACGGATCCTCTTTCGGTTAAACGCTGAAAAGCGGGCGATACAGGCTCCGGGGGCTGCGACTGTGTAGCAGGACTCGGGGCAGGGTGTACAATGTACTGCGAGTAGCTCCGTTCCGGTGGAGCTATAAGGACGGAAGATGGTACCACGGCGGGATGATTGTAGAAATTGTTGACTGTCGGCGGCGCGGCGCTCACTGGCTGGGGAACTGGTTGAAGAACCGGTTGGGGAGCTGGCTGAGGAGCTGGCTGTGTAATAACTACAGGAGCTGGCTGACTGATTGGTTGAATAATTGGCTGGATAATCGGTTGGTGGATAGGGCAAGACTCTTGCTTCTCGTTAGAACCCTCAGCGACATCCTCCGGTGCTGCCCTTGTTCCGTCCTCTGAAGACTCCGACACAGGTTGAACTTCTTCGGCGACTTCCTTTGCGATTTGAGGTGGAGGTTGCTGCTTAGAGGAATCGACACTCCAAGAGCGCTCACTCGATGAACATTTGTCTGGTATATCCTTGCTTGGAGGGTGCTCGCTAGGGACGTGTTCGCTTTGAGGATATCCAGTTAACGTAGGCCCACTCAGAGTGCTGTGCTCGTCAGAATCGCGGAAAGGGTTCCCTTTGCTTTTAGTCACAGTGGATACCCCATCAAGGGAACGAGTACCTGACCCTGCGTCTGCAGAGTCGGGTACATGTTCGCTATCAATTCCAGCCACGTCATCGACGTCAATAAGAAGATCCTTTTCTCGAGGCACCGCTGAAGGTGAATTGACCATCATTGCCGCAACCTTATTTTTCGGTGTGATCGAACAAACATGATTGACACACTCGAAGTAAGGCCGCCCGCTGAACAACTCATGAGCACATGCTTGATAATACTCCGCAGCAGAACCCTGAATTGGCCCCCCCGGAAACATGAAGAATCCCATACTCTGCTGAACTTCGTCCGGTTTTGGCTCCTCTAGGATCGGATGATTATTCTCTAACGGGTTGTTAACAGCATCCGGCGTGTCAGGTGAGAAATAGGAAACCTCCTTCTCCAACCACTCGTCTGTCAACCCGGACGAGTGGGTTGCGATACTAGGCACACGAGGCCCGTCCACCGTGACTGGGGTCTTGGGAAAGAGAGGGGACATGAGGTACGTCCACCAGCCCTGCGACTGCCGGGTGGCTTCGGGGTTGATGCTCAATCGGTCGGGAATCTTCTTCGCCTTCCTGGTCCATAATGAGCTAGGGCTTCCTGCAGTCTTGGGGCCGTCTTCCTCGAAGATAGTCCCAGATGAGTACCCACGATCCTGCCTTGATGACACCGCAGACGCCAAAGACGGGGACTCGGGACTGGCCTTATCGTTATCCGTACCGCCATGAAAGGCCGGGATGGCGGGAACCGGGGGTACGCCATGATCATCATAATGTGGATACGGTGTAGGTTGAGAATAGATGCTGGATGTAGCTCTAGGACGGGGATGAGCCGGCTCGAATCCGTCCCAGAATGTGTCTTCCCTAGCGGGCGTTACGATGATTGAAGGCGTAAGTGGAATATGTGAAAACCGCGCCTTATCTCCTTCCAGTGATTTTCCCTCTGGAGAGTCTTTCGATCTCTGAAATGGCATCCGAAGTCCGATCATTATAGGTCGGTCAGAAGGCGACAGCTCGTCTTTGCCTTTCGGCTTTCCCTTAGCTCCAAACCAGACTGGCTGTGATACATCTGACCCTGGTATTGCTGATGGCAGTGTGCCCGTGGTATCCGCAGTTCTTTCATGCTCTCGCACATTTGAAAGTATTTTGAGATCATTCAGGTCGACGAACACAGGTGCTGGCGTCTGCTTATGTACAACTGTACTTGATTTGGAGAAGTCTGTGACCAAGTTCAGCCCGCGACTTCTGGCCGAACCCTGCTCAGCCCCTTGGTCCATTTGCGCCACTCCTTGTACGTGATAGTCTCCGTTAGAAAGACGACCAGTATGACCCTGTTGTTGAAATCGCTCATCAAAAGCCGCATTGCGAATGAAAGGGTTCTTGCTGATTGTCCTGTTTAGAAGGGCGAAAGGGCGATTCCTCTCCAGTGCGTGGTCGTCTGGTGAGGAAGAGATCGGGCTGGGAACCTCTTCTGTGATCGGTGATGAAAGAGGGAAGCTTGGCGCTGTAGGGATGAGCAGTCCAGCCAGTGGCTTCTGATTCCGAGAAGCCATGTCCCCGGACTGCGTAGAGTATGGCTCAAAGTGTTCACTCGCGGCTCAGCTAATTTGTATGTAGCGATTCGAAGTGAATGGGATTCTTGAATAGTTGGGGAGAAAAGTGCAGACGTCTGGTGTAGAAGATGCAGATCGATATTCGATGTGGGGAGATGTTCTCCTCTTGTTCTTCGATTCAATCGACGACGACGTTCCTGTAGGGGAGACAAAGGGGCGAATTGATTGACTTCAGAGGCCAGCCAGTGCGAAGAACAATGACCCGATATAGAACAATAGCATTAACACAAGCCGCGACTCAAAGAATACAAAGCATAAGTGCCAGCGGACTGCAAAAGGGTATGCGAGACAACCTCCTCTTCCGCAGTCATGAATTCATGAAATGCAAATCAAGCCAACCAGTCTATGCTAGAGATCGGGGTGGTAGAAGAGGCAGTCAAGGAACACTTAGTAGGTCGTACAGCAGTTGAAGAGACTTCGTGACCTCAGGTGACTGATGAGAGGGAGAAAGCTTTCTTCAAAGAGCTATCCTTGATCTAAACAGCTTGTTTCGCATTGTTCCGGCCAGAGCCTGTGCAACGTAACAAATCGACCAGTCTCCATGGTTGCCGGCGACAGCTGCTGCAGATACAACAGTCCAAGAAAAGCTCTGAGAGGGTAGAGCGAGATGATGGGCTCTGCAGGACGAAGAGTAATCTGCAAGTGATTTGGAGGATTGGCTGTGGACGGAGGGTGAAGCAATTGTATAGCCGCCGATGCACGACACCCTCGGCGCTAAACTAATGTTGCAGAAAGTCACGGGGCCAGCCAATCAAGGAACCCCGTTCCTCTCGAAACCCACAGTGACAAAAATAGTACCTCCGCCGGCAGTGGAGATGCGCCCATCGGTCGGGTACTGGACTTTCTCCTATAAGCCACTTCTCTAGGTCTACGCCAACAGAATTACGAATAACTGACGTGAAGTTGTAAACACAGGATCTGGTAATGGAGCAGAATTGCTGCCGATTCTGTTAGATCGGCTTGCGCAGCGGTACAGGTTTTTATTTCATCTCCAAATCAGTACCGCTTGATCACACAGACATAATGAACAAGCCATGAGGATATCAACAAGACATATGCGCAAAACTCATGTCACAAGCATGTCAAAAACATGTTGCTTCCTTTTCTACAACCAACCAGGGGGTATTGAGCATGCAACGTCAATAATCGATCCAACCGTAAACCAAAGGGTAGACACATAGGCTCCAACACGTGGGGAATGATTCCGGGCACAGGGACAGCAAAAGTGCAGTAAGAAAAATGATATCGAAACATGCGATGCGGGGGTAATCTTTGAGACAGAAGGTGAAGAAGTAAGACACACAGAGGACGAAGAAGAGCAGCGAACTCAGTGAAAACCTGAGGCCAACTCGAAGAGGCGCCGACGAATCAGGGAATATGTATAGGTTGAATATGAGCGAATTTTGACAGGACAAGGAAAACCGCCCGAGACTCTCCTTGACAGAGATCCATGGAGGCAAAAGAAAGAATCAGAAGTGTTGCAATAACGAGAAATTCGTTGTCATTGCGTTCGTCGCACGCTCGTCATCAATTGATGTGATTTGGGGACAGTATGACCCTTACCAAGCTACCGTCGATCATCGGTGTACTGCACACCTTGCATGGGCGCGACAGAACCGTTCATGAGAGGGGGCAATGTACGCGGCTGTTCTTGCGTCATTGCAGTGCCCTGGGCGTAACTGGGATACATCGGTCCATGTACCTGCCCGTTTGTCTGCGGAGCTGAGATGGTGTGATGCTCGAATATTGACGCCTGGCGCGACTGCCCGTTGGCTTGCTGCTGGCTAAGCTGCGTACGTAATTCATCAACTTCACTTCTGAGGACGTCATTGTCGCGGCGAGCATTGTTGAGCATTTTCTCCAAATGACCAATATATTCAATCGCTGAACAATCGTTAGTGAATGGTGAAACAGCACGAAGAGAATTTCTTACCTCGAGTGAGAGTCTCCCATTTGCTGGACTTGTTGTTCTGGCTCTGGGGCAGACGGACGCGCAGCGCTTCGAAACAATCCTTCATCTCACTCCGACGCTTCCGCTCTGCTAGCTTGTGTGTGACGCGCAATTCCGGAGTGCGACTGTAAGGAGTGCTGCCACCATGTGCTTCAGACTCGCCGATCAGGCCTCGGACCTGCTTATGCTGCAGCGTGTGGTGATGCACGTTCTGCGGAAGTTCTACGAAGTGTCAGGGAATCCATGCACGAGGAAATATCCAGATTATATATGGTGTCAGACATACCATGCTGTCCACGGGGCAAGCGTGCGTCCGAATAAACGCTGCTGGCCAAGGACTCTGCCGTGCTTCCTTTGCGAGTGAATTGGTGGCCCTCAAGAGGTCTGTTGGTGGTAGACGAGACGGAATTCGACCGGGCGACATCTGGATCCGGAAAGGCGTATGCAAGACCTGCGGTGGGCGCCTCCGCATTGTAAATTTCGGACCGAGGATTCGATGAGATGGCAGGTGCAGTGCGGCCAGCCGCAAAGCTGCGATGCTCGCCAGCTCGTGGGCCAAGTGGAGAAAGGGGTTGTCCGGTAGAGTAGCGAGGACCCCGGTGAGAATTGTTCATACTGACATCCATCGAGATCCCACGCTCTCTTTGTAGGCCAGAAACAATCGAAGACTGAGAGGCGTTCGTGCTATGGTATGGAGAAGCCGGATTGATTGCGAGAGAGCTAATGCCCTGGTTCATCCTGCTATCCACGCTGCTCCGCCGCGACTCGGCCGGTTCCGCCATGCTGGCTCTCTGTGAAGGCGCATCGTAATTTTGATTGATGGATGGTAGGGTCGTCGGAGGTTGAGCGTGGCCGAAATTGGGTGATGGCTGCGCTCCAGCTGAGGAGGGAGTAGTGGTACTGGAGAGGTCATTCGGGTACGGGGATCGATCGGAGACGAGGGAGATACGATTCGGCGATGGTTGAGAGGAGGTGAGGAATGAGAGGGAGGGGTAGTTGCCAGTGCCGTTCGTCGCGGTGGAATATGTGGAAGATCCTGGCGTGGGCGGTCAGTATGGATCACGTACGCAATAATACTCTCCATCACCTACTCGTACTCTGAGGCATCGACCAGTTCCCTGAGTCTCGTTCAATTGTGTTCAACGACGCATTTCCGGGCGACTTCTCGGCTTGGGTCGGAATGCCCGTCATGCTCGCCGTCAATGTCGAGATAGAAGGGAGGGTCTGAGTGGTTTGGAGGCTTTGTGGTCCCGTTGTGGCAGGCTCCCATGGCCGGTGTGTGAGAGTCGTTTCCATTTTGTGACGTCGTCGGAGCAATTTGGGCGACAAAAGGAGTGAGAGGATGTATGTAGGTGTGCGTCTTTTATCAAAGAGTGATGATGGACTTCCGCGAAGACTGATAATTCGGATATCCTGCTGTCCTCGCTATATCATGTTCGACGTATCGTGAAACGATCGAAGGGCACACGTCTAATATTGGGTGACCAGCCGACAGATGCGGTCAAGGCCGGGAGATCGCTGTCGATCGAGCTACCGTTCGGGGATCCGTAGGGAAGCCGCTCCAAGTCGAGAATTTCGCCTCTCGCGTTCAGGAGACCACCCGAAGTTCTGGTGGTTTTGCTTTTTTCGGTTTTGCGGAGAGGCGTGTATCTTTCCAAAGACAAGTCCGCCCAATGCAAGAAAGAAGATCGAGTCTTCAGTCGGTAGAAGTTGATGTCTGATAAGGCAACAGGATCGGTACAGCGGTTTAGCGGATGATGGTCACTATGCGACGGGGACGATGAGTATGAGATTTGGACAAAACGGAATATGCGCCAGGTGAACGGGGAAGTGGCCGAAATCCTGTTTAGAGAAGACGGGGTTGCAGTAGGAGAAGTAAAACGAGGGCGATCGAATCTTTTGTGGAGGCAACTGAAAATATACAGGGGGGAGGGCTTAAAAGGACGTTTCAAGGAAAAGGAAAAGAAAAAGGTAATGGAGCGCTATAACTTAATAAGGAAGACGAGCAATCCGTGTCAAGATCAACCACATGGAGGGAAGAGGAAGTGGTGGGGGGGTGGGTGGGTGGGATGTGGACGGAAATTATACTGGGTGTAGGCCACAGGACCAATGGATCTGGAGCATGGTTTGCAGACAATGGATTGCACAAGGAGCTTACCTGATGGCCGAGAATAAAACGCTCGGGCGGTGCAGCGGAACGTGGCACAAGAGTGAGGAAACGAACAATTGGGCAGGAAGAAGCGTTAGGGCAAAGATTCCGACCGATAGCCAGCAGAAGCTTAACGTGACCGGGCTAGCTAGAGGCAATGCTGCGGGGATTGACGAGGGGCGAAATGACTGCTGAAAAGTGAGGTGTGAACCAGCAAAGGAGAATGGACGGACGGATGGGGAAGGGCAAGGATGTGGTGAAAAGTGCTAGACTAGTCGTGACGGCGGTGGTAGTGCTGTTGGTGGTAGTAGTACGGTTGAGATGGTGGGGGAGAATGGTAAAAAAGTCGCAGTATATGGTTGGTACTGCTGAAGAAGAGGGGAGAGAATACAAGAAATGGAGAGAGAAAAGAGAGGGAGAGAAGAGGGGGGTCAGCGATGAATAGATTGAAGGAGAAGAGGCCTAGACTAGAAGAAAGAAGCCAGAATAGAGAGAGAGAGAGAGAGAGCGAGAGAGAGAGTGGACACTGGTCACCGTCCCGCCCGCTGAAGGTTGCAAAAATACGGAGTAATACTCAATTGGTCGTAGTAAGAATAGGACTAGTGGCAGGAACCAGACGGTGGCACTGGGACGAGTCTGGGAACAATTGGGAAGATGTCCGATTGAAAGGGCAAAAACAGAGACTCCAACTCCTTGGGGCTTTTGGGGCGAGTGGGAGTGCGTGCAGTGCCCGCAATGTTTTTTTTTTTTAATTTATTTTTTTTT
>NW_020290615.1:42906-46360 GCF_003184585.1 Aspergillus saccharolyticus JOP 1030-1
CTTCTCGGTTCAATCCCGATATTCCCGATATACCTTCGCAATGTTTTTTTTTTTTAATTTATTTTTTTTTCTTTTCCTCTTCTTTTTTTCTTTTTTTTTTTTTTTTTTCTATTCAGGCACTAAGGCTGAATCGGGATGAAAAATGATGGATGACCGAGTCGCCAACTTTTTAGGCGCGGGAGCTATCGTTCATATGTTCTGACTAGTCTAGTCTACCGTACGGAGCATGTATCTATGTATGTATATCGTATGTATGTCTTTCTGTCTATCTATCTGTCAGTGTCTGCAGACCTAGGTAGTCGACTAAACTAGTCAGCGCGAGGAACCCCAGGGCGGGTCTGAGAACAGTCAGTCAGTGGAGACACTTTCAGCAGCAGTTAAAAGTACTGTGTAATCAACAGGCATAAAGAACAGGTGACGGCCACTGCAGATAGAACAATTCAATTCTTTTCAGAAAGCTGGCATGGGATAACGACAGATGCATGGATGGTTCAAACCTGGTAGCCCCGAGGAGAACTCAGGATCATTCCACAAGATTCACGGCCGCCCTTACCTAGTGCTCGGGTGTGATACTTGAGAAAGT
Organism: Aspergillus saccharolyticus JOP 1030-1; assembly: GCF_003184585.1. Classification (NCBI taxonomy): domain Eukaryota; kingdom Fungi; phylum Ascomycota; class Eurotiomycetes; order Eurotiales; family Aspergillaceae; genus Aspergillus; species Aspergillus saccharolyticus. The sequence continues at coordinate 43,490 of NW_020290615.1, forward strand.
CAGAACATAGTTGATGAATGAGTCTGAATAAAAAAGATAGAATGAACCGGATTATGTCGAGGGAGAAAGTTTAAATTAGAAGCAATAGAGAAAAGGTGAAGAATGATCTGTTGCAGCTCACACGTAGTACCCTTGTTGAAAAGGGCAATTCATTAGTCTATCACAAATAACCGCCTGCCCAGTCATCTCATCTCTACTCCCTGAGCGATTCCGATTTCCATTGCCTGCTGCTCCTTACGCAACCCCAAGGAGTCCTATCGACGATGCAAGCGCCTTTTAGTGTGTTCGATGGAGCATCATCAGTCTCCCCATGTCCTTCTCAAGACTCCAATGCTCCCAGCAGATCTTTGTGACACAGAGTGATGAATGCATGGGGTTTCATTGAGACTACTGCGAGATACAAATGATACAGCAAATATCATATGCTGCTGATATGACTCTTGGCATTGCATCCTCAAGTACGAGCAGTTGAGCACACCCCCCGGACCGCAATGATCCATCACAATTGACCCTGGGTCGTATAACAGTGCATTACTCACCCTTGGTCGGACATGATGTGGTCGCGAATCCGGTAGACTATCCGCTCGGCTGACAGCCACTGACGCTCACTTCGGCATGCTGGATTTAACACAGGTCGCGATTGTTTTGGTAAACTCGAGAGGGCGACGAGAGATCGAATTAGACCTGAAGCCTAAAGCGAAAGGGACAAGCCGGCAAATCGTTACCCAAAAAGCCATAATAGCTAAAGCAGGTCATCCGTCTAGAAACGGCCAAGCATTCAAGGGAGGGTTGATCTGCTGCGACAGGACCGCGACAGGAGTGTCCACCGCCACGAGGCGGCCACCTTTTTTCCCCCTCAATTTCAATTGTCTTCAATCTTTTTAACTGAATTTTATTTTATTTCATTTTTTTCTCTTCTGGGGAGGGTGTGGGAGGGTGAAAAGTCTCAATTGGAGCCAAGAAGCCTGGGAAGGAAGGTGGAGAGAGGGGAAGAACCCCTTCCATCCAGTGGCTCCGATGGGTTCAACTGCTGCCATGCCAGAACAACGTTTTGCCCGTGTGTAAAAAAACTTTCCATGTCAAGAACACCCATAGTGGTACAAAAAGATAGAATGTCAGGTACCAGAGTTGAAAGGTGCTTAGTTCCCCCACTTCAAGGGATCTAGCGCATCGGATAGCTGGCTCCGCCGATTTTTGCGATTTGTATTCATCTCTTCTCTTTGGGGGTAGCCTTCTTTTTCCTAATTAAGCGTTGCGCCCGGTTCGACTTGCTTACTTCTACCCATTATTATCCTGAAAGACCCATCGATGTGAAGTCAGAAATTGCCGGCTACTCCGCTTGCTCAATAGCATAAAAGCACAATCGTTGTGAGCATCTCTCAACTTGACGAAGGCGATAATGGCAGTAATGTAAAATTTCAGACCAAAGTCATCCGAGCCGAGCTTGTCCTACTTAGGCAATTGTAGGAGCTGAGTTGGGCAACTCAAGCGTAGATCGTGCCGAGGTCCTCCGTAAGCTTGCAGCCATGACAGTTTCCTGCAATTCTTGCCTCCATTATTTCCCATTCTTACCAGTAATATTCTGTGTGTGTCCTAACCGATGTACATGGCAATCATGTACTGTATAGTACCATGTTGTGCCGAGTAGGCGAGGGCTGATTTCAAATGCAAGTAGCAAACAGATTGGGACGAGGGTGAATGTGACGGCTGGAACAATGGAAGTCAAAGATGAAAAGGAGCATATGGTTGGGACGTCCCAGTTCTTGACCAGTGGTATGGGTTTAGTGAATGGTGGCCGGGTCCGAAGGAGGAGGAAGCGAGGTTGCGAACTCTTGGTGGTGAGTTTAGTGGTTGACTGTTTGACTCGGAACTTGTGAGTGAGTGAGTACTTTTACAGCTTGGACCAACCGGAAAGTGGGGCCCACCAATTCAGTGGGAGCCAGATGTTGAAGTCGATCCAATCCAGTTGAACGAATCACCTTACAGGCAGCTGTCATGAGAGAAACAACCAAGACAGTTGCTGCAACCAAGAATCTTGATGCCTCTGGGTCGTGGGTGTGGTGGTGGTGGAGGTTAGTGATGATGTGGTAGCTGTACATTTTTTATGCATGAGGATGGCTGGCAGAAAATGTCTTGAAGTGACCATCTCAAGCAGGGTAAAATCACCTGTCTTCGTATGCATTGGCCATTACATCATCCGAATACGAAAACAATTTGAGAGGTTTACTCAACTCAGTGCAATTCTGGGTCACGGAGCCAACAACGTTTGATTCGGCCGACAGGAGGAGTGCAGCACAGAGAATGAGGATGAGGACGAGAGGATGACCAGGGAAGAAGCAGAGGCCATCCTCGGTCGGCAACGATCTCGATGCGATGCGGTCTGCTTTCACGTGGCTGCACTGAACGATCGCCCGCAAGGGTCCCACGGTCTGCGAACTGCCGTAAGTGTATTGCTGTGTATGTACTGTAAGCATCTTGAACCTGTATCATCTATGGTGATATGTGTACCTCCTTGCAGCAAAGGTAAGGTCTTCCCCCTCCTTTTTGTCTGACGTTGACGATAGGGAGCGAGTTATTGACAAGCTGTAATCCCTGGTATTCACATGGGACCACTCATGCGCTCATGCAAAAGGGTCATGGCGACCTTGACAGCTCGCCCCGAGTGGTACAAAAGCACGTTCTGCGAGATTATTGAAAGGACACCCGTTGGGGGGTGAAACAATACGGTCTGCTACGTTCTCCCGAGGAAGTCACAAAATTTGCGGAGTACTCTGTATACCAATTCATCCATCACCCAGTGACCAGTGACCAATGACCGGTATACTGTGCATTGTACAGTTGTATAATTCTCTCGCTCCCCAAATGTCACTG